>NC_033640.1:7821316-7824801 GCF_001540865.1 Ananas comosus
TAGATTATCACGTAGTTTCTTCCCAAAACTATGTTTGCGAATGTACTTGTTGTCTAAAAGTGTGATTTATGTTCTTGTTAATTAGTATGATCTAATTTTGAAACTATATTAATTAGGTTATCATCATATAGTTCTATCGTGAGTACCATCATATATAGAACTCTAACACCTCCCCATCGGTGTTCTTAAAAAAAATAAGATAAAATAAAAAACCATCACTATCTTCCTTTTCACGTCCATAATAAGTACTCTGACCAAATAGTCTTAGGTGTAACATCAACTTATATATAAAAGATTAATTATCCCAATGTTTCTGTAGAAGTTAATTTACAGAATAGTACAAGAGCTTTAAAATGCACAAATCCCCTTAATCTTAATCACTAACTATTGTGTGTTTATTTTGATATAACTAAGATATCATTTAAGCATTGTTTTTTATACTTTTGGTGTTTGTTTCACCGCAGTCGTCGATAAAATTGTAGCACCTTTTGGAAGTGAAAGAAAGTGAGGGAAAGCAAAGAAGTATGTTTATGAGCAATTAACCTAATAGTATCAATAGCACCAAGCTATTGATACTATTAGGTTTTCGGCCGTTGGATAAAAAAAAACGTACGGTTACGATGATGTGCGCTCCATAGGGTTGAGTAAATTATTTGTTTTATAGTATAATCTTACGGATAAAAATAGTCAAATAATTAAATCAAACAACGGAAAACTGAATAACACCAAGTGCTTAGTGCTATCGATAGTATCCTAGCTGGACTCTCTCTCTCTCTCTCTCTCTCTCTCTCTCTCTCTCTCTCTATATATATATATATATATATATAACTAGGCTGGAATACTATCAGTAGCACCAAGCCATTGGTGCTATTGATTTTTTAGCCTTCGGATTATGGGGTTGAGCGAGTGGTTGGTTGAATAGTGTAATCTAATGGTTAAAATTTGGTGCTATCGATAGTACCCAGCGGGGCTCTATATATATATATATAAAAAGAGAGAGAGAGAGAGTTGAGCTAAAATACTATCGATAGCAAACCGGCATTTTTTCCACCCATTTGTTTTTTATGATGGAGCCTCCAAATTGATGATCGGCACCGTTGAACATGATCTATACCATTTGAAGGATTTAGAAATTAAATTTCATACATTTTCGATATTGCTCTCTTATCCATCGAGTGGACACAAAAATGAACAGCTGAAAATGAATATTCTTAAAAAAATGATGATAGGAGTCTTGTAATCAAGATCAAGAGTATAGATCTTGTTTTAAATAGTTTAAAAAATTTTCTAACAAAAATTCAATTGATTTGGATATCTTTACGCCATTAAACGAGAAAACGCCTCATATCGACCATTAAAATTATAAAATTTGAAACCCTTTGATCATTAGGCAAATGATGTCGAAAAGATTTGAAATTTGATTTCTAAATATTTCAAGTGATATAGATCATGTTCAACGGTGCCGATCGTCGATTTGGAGGCTCCATCATCGAAAANTGAGGGAAAGCAAAGAAGTATGTTTATGAGCAATTAACCTCGATGGCTCGACCATAACCTCGTTTTATATCAAACTTGGCCTTTCATCAACACATCATTAAGAAAAATTCAAAGCTTTCAACTATTTGGCCATACTTAAATAGACCATGAGACTAACATATTTTAACCTTAACTTGTTAATTTGTGTTATTTTTCTAAATTGGTTAGGTGATTAGTTAAACTAAACAATTTTTTGGCCGTTAGTTAATTTAGTAATATTCTCAATTAATTTCATTAGCTAAAGATGTAGTCAAAATATTTAAATTGAATACACCAAAAGTTTAAGGGTATCAAAATAGAAAAGAATGGTGGACCACGGATCTATATATTTAACATTGCGCTATAGTTGATCAGAGGCTAGCTCCTGCGTGTATATTTTAATCTTAAATAATTAAAATTTTCAATAAACTACTAAGGCTTCATTTAGGATATGTAATGGAGACGATGCTTTACATATATGCCAAGAGAGTGAAATAGAAAAATATTTTATTTAGGAATGCTTCAATACACTATAAATATTAAAATCTACTTTTAAATTTTTAAATTCTTAATTTTTTAATTTAAATTTTGTAATTTAAATCTTAGTTTTAAAGTTTTAACATTCAATTTTTATATTTAAAATTTTCAAATGTTGAATATTAAATTTTAAATTTCAAATTTAGACTTTATATTAAAATTAAAAATTTAAATTTAGATGTAAAAATTTAAATTTTAAACTTTAAATTTTCATATTTTAATTTATAACTGATATTATAAATTAAAATATGAAAATTAAAATTTTGTGCATTTAAAATTTAAAATTTTAATTCAAATTTAAAGTTATAATTTAAATTCAAATTTTAATTTTTAAAAAATAAAATTTAGTAAAAAATTATTTTATGGCAACATCATAAAAATTTTGTCAAATAATTTTACAAAACCATTTCAAAAAAATCGTTTCCTATCCAAACTCAGTCAAACACCCTTCAACTTGACCAAAATTAATTTTCAAAATCAAAATCAATTATATAAAAATTACTTTTCCACGGGCTTATAAGAGAGAGAGAGAGAGAGAGAGAGAGAGAGAGAGAGAGTAGGTGAGTGGTCAAAATGTGGATTAACGAGCTCTCACATAAACTTGTTAACCGCAATACTTTTAACACGCATGAGCCGCGTTTTTTTAAATCCTTTTTTTCATTCACAGTTTTCATTTTCTGCGGAGTTTAGGCGGAACACGAAAAGCCCTTTTTTTCTTGCAATATTATTTTACGCCAAATCAAATATTTAAAAAATTGTTTTCAGATCGAAAAAAAAAATGTTAACTTTTAGTGTGGAATCAAACTCATTCTTTGTCCAATTAGAAAATTTTATAGTATCATTTCGAAAAAATAATAATTTTTTAATTTCCTCTCAATTTCTCTTCTCTCTTTTATCCTAACCACTAATCAAAATTAATGAATGGTTAGAAAATTAAGAATATAAGAACTGTTATGCTCTTAATTAATAGCATAGTAGCCCTACTTTATATAATTTAATTTCTCTTGAATTTCTTTTCTCCTTCTAATCCTAACCAACTATTAAAATTGATGGATGATTAGAAAATTAGGAGCATATATAAGGACTGTTGTGCTTCTAATAATACAGTAATCCTACTCTTATATATATATATAACTAGACTGGAATACTATCAATAGCACCAAGCTATTGATACTATTAGGTTTTCAGCCCTTGGATAAAAAAATGTACGGTTACGATGATGTGGGCTCTATAGGGTTTAGTAAATTATTTGTTTTATAGTTTAATCTTACGGATAAAAATAGTCAAATAATTAAATCAAACAACGGAAAACTGAATAACACCAAGCGCTTGGTGCTATTGATAGTATCCCAGCCGGACTCTCTCTCTCTCTCTCTCTCTCTCTCTCTCTCTCTCTCTCTCTCTCTCTCTCTATATATATATATATATATATA
>NC_033640.1:7824826-7849826 GCF_001540865.1 Ananas comosus
TTTTACAAGTATCACCATCATAGTGCTATTAGGTTTTAAGCCATTGAATCTACTTTTTAATTATTAATAGCCCTTGGATTAAACACTATTCCACATACCACCACCTACCATCATCATCTCAACCTCACATCTCTCCATCCAAGGGCTAAAAACACACAAGTATCACCCCCATCTTTACGCCGTTAAACGAGAAAACGCCTTATATCGACCATTAAAATTACAAATTTTAAACCCTTTGATCATTAGGCAAATGATGTCGAAAAAATTTGAAATTTGATTTCTAAACACTTCAAGTGGTATAGATCATGTTCAACGGTGTCGATCGTCGATTTGGAGGCTCCATCATCGAAAACAAATGGGTGGCAAAAGTGTCGCTTTGCTATCGATAGCATTCTAGCTCAACTCTATATATATATATAGTAAGTCTTGTGTGCTATTAGGAGCACGGAGACCTTCGTACTCCTAAGCTGTTTTCGATGATGGAGTTTTCGAATCGACAATCAGTTCCGTTAAACTTGATTTACCGTATTTAAAGTATCTAGAAAATAAATTTTGCGATATTTTGATATCATTTATCTAGCGATCGAAAATGTTCAAAATCAACAGATAAAAATAAAAATCTCACAAAAGAAGTGGTGATATAACACTAAAATTTTCGATCAGAAATATTAATCTTGAATGTTTTGTGCATAGCAGGTAAAAGATATTCTTTGCTCAATTGCTCATCAGCACAGAAGAGGTTAAAAATATTATGAGCTAGGATCTGCGGCGCATTTTGTTTTTAGAAGAGCTTTCAACTATAAAATATTATGAGCACGGGCCACGGGCCTCTTCTCGACCCGGAATGGGCCAGGCCCTTTCGAGCCATGCCGTGTCCGGCCGTTGGGCCCAAGGGAAGAGACCCAGCACGGCCCTGAAGTTCGGGCTTAAAATTCTAAAATAAAGTTTAGTAATTTAAAAAATTAATGGGGCAATAAATAAAAAAGTGGCCATTGAGTGGTCTAGTTTTAAGATCTGCAGCCGAAGTTAGTTGTAGATCGGTTGCAGATCGAGCAGTATTTTTTTTTTCTCTTTTAGCTTGTCAAAAATGTATGGAGGCCTCTCAACTGTAGGCCGTTCTTAATCAAACCCCTTAACTTAAACATTTTTTATTTACACCATTTTAATTAACTTCTATTTTTTTATTTATTTAGATTGTCCATTTGAGTTAAAACTCTGCTAAACTAAAGAGCTCAATAAGCTATTTTCAATTAATTATCTAATTTCATGCACTACAAAGTGATTAAATCTATTAAAATTGTTGAAATTATTAAAAGAATTGATAAAATCTCCAACTTGTTTTTATTAAAATTACTTTATTTAAAAAAAAGAAAAGAACATAAAAATTATCAATGCGAAAGAAAATTAGTTCTAGCTAGGGTCAACAAGGCAAAATGAGTTTTCCTTCGGAAAGCGGTAGCTCAACTTGAATGCTATTTGAGATAAATCTCCAAATAATTTTATTTTTATATGTTCTAGATAATGTACTCTACTCAAAACGACACTTCTCGTGATCTCTCTCTATCCTTCAATTACATATGTTCCTGCTGCAAGTTTTATGATTTGTTCCAATATTTCATAACGATGTCTGATTCTCTAATAAATTTCTTTCTTTCTTCAGCATGAAAAAATGATAGGGTACTGTGCCTCTACATTAGACAAGTACATGAAAGAACACAATACAACCAAGAAAGTAGCCGTTGCAAAAGTACGCTCCACGATCGAAGATGCATGGAAAACGATAAACCAAGCGTTCATGAAGCCAACTAATGTTCCGATGCCCCTTATCGAACGAGCTGCTAATTTCACTCGAGCGATGGAAATAATATACAAGTATTTGGATGGGTTCACAAACTCTGCTTATCTTAAAGAATTCAGCTCGTTATTGTTCGTGCAGTCGATCGCTATTTGAGTGCTTGATGTCTAGTATTTCTGTCTACTAATCAATCTGAATAAAAGTAGGCAAGTATTAATCTTCGTGCAAGTTTACATATCACTTAAGAAAATGGTTGGTTTCGTGATAGCGATCTAATGAATAAGAAATAATGAAACTGAAGTCTTTTATGATTAGATTGTCATGATGTATCTTTCTAAAATTATGTATGTGAATGAACTTCTTGGCCGGAATGTAATTTAAGTTCTTAGTTGTTTACCCGGATCTAGATGCTAAACCATATTTGTTTCCTTAGTTATGTACTTAAAATAACTACACGTACTAGTGTCACTACAATAAAAACGGTGTATAGCGACTGTTGGACCTGCCTAAAAAGCCCAAAAGAAGCCCATATATATATATATATATATATATATATATATATATATATATATATATATATATATATATGAGCGATCGATTTCGAACTCATTTTCGCGAACATGAATTAACTCGAGAATAATGAGCTGGATTGCGAGCTATATCGAGTCGAACATGAACAAGCTGATCTTAGCTCGTATTCGGCTTGTTTATTAAACGTGTGATCAATCTCAAGCTCATGTTCGAGCTAATTAGAAAATGACTTATGAATAATGTGCTGAATTGCCAGCCCTACTATAAGGGATATATATCATTAGCATTAATTTTAGCAATTATCTCTTACAAAACATGAACCTATCAACCCACCAAACTACTGTAACAAAATCTGGAACTAGCTAGAACTAGCCAGAAGTGAGCATCATGGACGATCATTAACAGCACGCGGCCGAGGCGCGCGGCACTGCTTCAGAAAGATCTTGACGGATCTTGGCGAAAAGTGTAAAATGAATACCTGGGCACTCCAGTACATCGAACAAGACTCGTGAAAAAAGGATTGAGATAAAAGGTTAAAAAGAAATCAAGAAACAGTAACCTTACAAGTTTATACAATTAATTATATCATTCTATTCCTATAAAATAAATTCACAAGTACTAAACAAAAGAGAAATCCAAAATAATAACAGCCATTTGTTTTAAAATAATGTAGAACATTTTACTACCAAAACTTTTGTTGAAGTTCATATTGCAGTTGCCTGCTCCCTTGGCATATGCAATTAAGCTAAAAATCAAGGGGCGTTGATTTGCAATTTTTTTTTTCCTCATGTTATGTGGGAAAGATCATCAACATGTTTTCTTAATTTTCATTTGTTAAGATATATATTAGTCTGAAAACTGGAGACATCAAGCATTATTGAATAGTCAAAATACTCAATATCAGTCCATCGAAATTCCGTCTTTGGAAAGGGACATGCTTTGAGTTTTCCAAAAACGATCTGTATATATAAACTGTACGTTGATGTGTTGATCACCACAGAGATCTTGAATTATATCTAAATATAAACTAAAGTACTCATATCATGTATATATACCGATACACCAAGAATACAGTAATCTGGAGTCTCTGCGCAAGGCTCTACTTGAAATGCATAGCTTATAAGAAAGTTATTACATGAATTTTTGCTATACTAATGCAAAAGTTCTCTCTAAATTCGCTTTATTAACTAATTTAATAACTATACTGTTGTGCCGCCCTGCAGAGAACTATAAGCTGGAAGTGGAATATGGAAAGACTTACTTGCTTCGCATCATCAATGCCGCTCTCGATAACCAGTTCTTCTACAAGGTGGCCGGCCACACTTTCACAGTGGTCGGCGTGGATGCGACCTATACCAAGCCCTACAAAACAGATGTGATCGTCATCNGGTTGAGTGGGTGGTTGGTTGAATAGTATAATCTAATGGTTGAAAATGATCCTAGGAGTAGATCTAACGGTAAAAAAGTTACAAGCACCAAATGCTTGGTATTTTTACAAGCACTATAGCTAGACTATATATATATATATATATATATATATATATATATATATATATATATATAAAGAGAAGTGAAGGCTCGGCTTCGCGCACCGCCCGCCCAACTCTCTTGCCGCTGCTGCCGACGACCACGACGCCGACGCCATCGAACGAGCTGTAGCACACCCTCGGGGAGCAGAGGAAAAGGCACAAGAGTAGCACCATTTTTGTTTTCCTTTCTTGAGCACATACAAGTGCACCCCAAATCATGCTTTTAATAAATTTCATGATGAGCTTCGGTTGAATTTCATGTTGCATTCATGATCCAGTGGGTTTTTCATTGAGCACATCATTATCAATCCCATACAAAAAGTATATGTGATCCACTTTGTCTCTAGTAGTATTAAAAAGTGGTATTTGAAAGCATATTTTTTTAAGAAACATCTCATGATTTAGATGCACATGCTTATGCTATTATCTTGATTAACCCTTCGCCAATTGCACTACATTCGAGTTGGCCCTGCACACTTCTTACTGTTATACTTTTTATTATTAGCATTACACTTTATTCACCTGGGTCAGATGATGCCTAGCTAGCCTTTTTTTATTATTATTATTTTTCTACTCTATCAACAATCTGATAGTTTACTTAATTGGAGGAGGGATATTTTAATCATGACCGGCTTAATCGGAGGTAGCCCGAATGTAATAAAGATGGCGTAATTAACCGGATACCTACGGGTATCCGGGAAGTATGAACCCATTTATCTTTAAAAACTATTACCTATTGCACTATATATTTCTTTTCTTGCTATTAAAGAATATATAGTCCACAAAAAAAAATACACGATTAAAAAAAAAAAGGGGATAAGAAAATTACACCTCTAATAAATTCCCATTTTCCACTTTTTTTATTTATTTAAATCTTTTTTGGTTTTTCCGTTGTTCATGTTCTTTTTTTTTTTGGGAAAATAGTGATGTTGGCTAAATTATCGACACTTTTAAAAAAAATAATGTTGGCTAAATTGTCGACACTTTTAAAAAGTTTTGCTATAGCTATATGGTTGCGGTGGCGGAGGAGGAGGATAGGGAAGGGCTCTTTGTCTAAAATTTCAGTTGATTGAGTGAGGGGAGAGGGGGAGATGGTAATCGATTTTTTTTTTTCTTTTCTATTTGTAATGGGCCGAATGGGCTAGGCAGGGTGGATTGAGTAGAGTAATCTTTTAATTTTAGTTAGATTGGGATTTATATTTAGGTATTAATAATTCTTTTAAAAAAAATTTTAGTATAAATGAGACACTTATACAAAAGTGTCCCAAACATTTGGTTGGATTGGGCTTTATATTTGGCATTAATAAATCTTTTTTAAAAGTTTTGGTATAAATGGAATACTTATATAAAAGTGTCCCAAACATGTGTCCTTATAACCAAATTTTGTTGTAGTGTGTACGTAGGCACCCGTGCATATATTGCGGCAGGTCGATTTTGCAAAAATAAATAAATAAGGCGAAAAATAGAAGAAACAATAAAAAAATATAAGTTAAAGAATAAAAAAAATAAAAATAAAAGAATTTGAAGAAGAAACAGTTGCTACAGTAAAAATATAAGAACAAAAGTATAAGAAGGATAAAAAAAATAAGGACAAAAATTATAAGAAAAATAAATTATATTTGTACCAACAGTAAAAATTGAGAACCAAAATGTTATATATATGCCTCATAGTTATAGTGAGAAATTGTAACTAATTAAAGTTTGAATACTAAAGTGTTACGTGTCTCATAGTTTGAGCCAGAAATTATAACGCATTAAAATTCGATGACTAAAAGTGTCATGCGTCTTATGATTTGAGGATCAAAAGCATAATTTACCTCTTTTATATGTTTATTTTTATTCCAGACGAAGTAGAGTTGAGAGTCGATCGATTTTGTTTAATTAATAATTTCATTTGATGAAAGAACATGTTAAACTATCTAATAAATTTAAAAATGTCTATTTGTTAAAATTAAAATTTGACCAATCATATTTTGAATATTGTACAAGATTTTAAATGTGAGGTGATCGCTCATCACACTATAAATATAGTATTGAAGTTTGAATTAAAATCAAAGTAAAAAATATATAGAATTTTCTAAATAATGGATCTTTTAGAATCAGTTATTCAGTCTTTTAAAATTTTATTTTTATTATCCAATTTTTTAATATATTAAAATTGAGTCAGTCAATGATACTTGATTTCAAAATTTGAATGCTTTTAGCTTTATAAATTTAGTTAGTATACTTTATACAATTCTCGCAATTAAATTTATTTAAATACGTAATTGACTTATATTCTAGCAATCTCTTTTTCATTTTTTATTATATAATTTATATTTAGGTAATCAAAACTATAAAATTAAAATTTATATTTAGTATATACAATCTAAATTATTTAAAGACTATGTAAAAAATATTATACATTTTATATGTTTAGAATGAAAAAGAGAAAAATTAGATTGGATTAAAAAATTAGGCCCAATCCCACTGTCCAAATTAGTGGAGAGACAGAAGACAAAAATAAAAATAGAAAACAAAAACTGAAAAAAAAAAAAAAAAACATCAGCCCGAACCCCACCTCTCCAAATAGTGCCACGTGTATGTAGAAGCCACAATTCATTATGTTACTAGTGAAGGCCCGCGCTTCGCGGCGAAAAATTTACGCAATTTACCAAATATTTTGAACAAACTTGTTTAATTTTTTTATTTTAAGATCTAAATTAAAATTGTAAACATAACACATTAATAGAATCAAATGATAATTCTTTTGAGTTGTCTTCTTTACCTGAGTTGCTTAAAATTCGAAACGCAGAGAGCCCGGCCGTACCGGCTTAGGATTTCCGATTAAAAGGATATATAGATATAGATTTATATTTTAAATTTAAAATTTTAAATTAAGTACAAAATTTTAATTTCTGTTAAGAAGAGATTCAGTTTAAAATTTAAATTTATATTTAATTTTGTTTAAATTTTGTGGGTTCCACAGGGAAAAAGCAAAAAAAAAAAAGCCCGCTCCGCGTCGGCTCGTGCCAGCTCCCGCTCGCGATCCATCAAAATAAGAGATTCGATTTAAAATTTAAATTTAAATTTTAATTTATATATAAAATTAAATTTTTTATTTTTATTTTTTGTATGTAACTTAAATTTATATATTTTTTAAAATTTTGTGGGTCCCACAGGAAAAAGCATAAAAAAAAGCCCGCTCCGCGCCGGTTCGCGCCCGCTGCCGCTCGCCTGCAATCCATCAAAATAAGAGATTCGATTTAAAATTTTAATTTTAATTTTAATTTATATTTAAAATTTAAATTTAAATTTTTATTTTTTGGATGTGAGTCACAGTACTGCAAAATAAGGGGAAAAAAAGTTAGAAAGAGAGAAAAAGGGACGGAGATGCGAGAGAGTGAGAGAATGGAGTTGAGAAAGGAGGAACAAATAAAAGATATGAGAGAGAGAGAGAGGAGAGAAGAGAGGATTTCCTGAGGGACCGGTTAGAAAAGCGAAAAAAGGATGGAGCAGAGAGTGAGCGTGAGGGCTGGGAGAGAGAGAGGGGAGTGCAACCAGATGGAAGAAAAGAATGAAGAAAAAAAAAAAAAACCCCGGGCTCGCGCTGCTCTCTCGCGCGCGGCTCGCGCCGCGGGCGCCCCCGCCGGGGCGACGTGCCCGCTCGCCCGGGCCGCGCGCCCGCTCAGCGCCCCGCCGCTCCCGACGCCCCTGCCGCGCCGCCCGCCACGACCTCGCCGGCTCGCATCCCGGCGCCGCTCGCCCGCCCCCGCCTCGCGCCGGCTCGCCCGTTTCGCGGGGAGCCCTGAGCCGTACTGTCTCGGCCCTGCGCAGCGCGCCGCCCACTGCGCACCGCCGTACCGGTCGGCCCACGCTCCTGCTGCCAGCCTGCTCAGGAGGAGGGGAAGAGGGAGAGGAGGGAGACGGGAGGGGAGTGGGAGAGAGCCGTGGGGGGGGGGGGAGGGAGGACCGTAAAAGGGAGGAGGAAGGCGGAAGCCCGCGCGAGGCGCGGGCCGGAACCCCCGGGCGACCCGACACCCGCCGTGGCGCAGGTCACGCGGCACGTGGCTCTCTTGTGCGGAGAGATGAGAGAGGGGAGGGCACCGGGGATGAGGGCGCGGTGGGAGAGGAGAAGAGATCAGAGAAAGAGAAAGCAGAGGAGAGAGACGGGGGGTGGGCGGGCGCGCACCATGTGCGCGGGTCCCCTCTCGCGGGCGCACGCGAGCAGAGAGAGGGAGAGAGAGACTGAGCTCTCTCTCTCTCTCCTTCTACTCTGCTCTCTCTCTCTCCCTCTGTTCTCTCTCTCTCCCCCTCTCTCTGTACGCTCTCTCTCTCTCCTCCCTCTGTTCTCTCTCTCCCTCTCTCTTTCGCGCGAGGCACCTGCAAAACGCGGGGAGCCCGCTGCAGGGCGGGGGTTCGCTGTGGAGGCGACGCGTGGCGGGTTGAGGGTTCACCTTTTATTAGTTGTATAGATTACTAGTGAAGGACCCGTGCGTTGCTGCTGGATGATTTCGTAGAAATAAATATATAAATAAAATAAAAAATAGTAAAAAAAAAGTCAAGAAATTATATAAAAAAATAAATGAAAAATAAGTAACTATTACTGTAATAAAAATATAAAAATAAATTATAAGAAGGATTAAAAAAAATAAAGGCAAAAAATTATACGAATAAAAATTATATTTATAACAACATTAAACGTTGAGAACTAAAACAATATACCTTATATTTCAAGTTTGAAATTACAACTAATTAAAGTTTGAGGATCAAATTAATTAAAGTGTCACATGTCTCATAGTTTAAATCATAACACAATAAAATTTTAAGGACTAAAAGTGTAACGCGCCTGTGCGCGCCATGCGCCTGCCCGGATTGGAAGTTGAATCCAGAAGGAATAAATATTTATTCGGATTAAATTTTTTTAAAAATTTTTTAATTAAAATATGAGTTTAAATTTAAAAATTAAATTTATAATATTAAATTTTAATTTGAATTTGAATTAAAAATTAATGAATTCAATAAATCAAAAATTTGAATTAAAATTATAATATTCAAATTCAAACTTAAAATTAAATAAAATTTATGAATTCAAATTAAAATTTAAATTATAATTTTAAGTTTGAATTTGAATAAATCGAAATTTATTTTATATTTTTAATTATCCACTCACCTTCATAGTTTAACTTTTTCTAAAAAAATAGATTTAAAATTTTGACATTATTTTAAAATTTTGATGTAAATTTTTAATATTTAATTTTTAATCTGAATTTAAATTAATATATAAAATTAAAATTTATATTTAATACAAATAGTCTAAACTATATATTTTAAATTTTTATAATAATAAATAAAAATTTAGATTGAGTTGAAAAAAATTATAAATCTTCTTCTTTATTATATATGAAGAGAGAAAAAAATTAAAGAGAGAAGAAAAAAAATTGAAGAGAGAGGATAAAAAATTGAAGATAGAGGGAAAAAAATTGAAGAGAGAAGGATAAAAAAAATTGAAGAGACTGGGAAAAAATACAAAAAATTGAAGAGAGAGGAAAAAAAAATGTTTGAAGAGAGGGATAAAAAAAAAATGAAGAGAGGGAGAAAAAATAAAAGAAAATTGAAGAGAGAGGAAAAAAAAAGGAAGAGAGAGGAAAAAAGAAAAATACAACTCCCCTCCTCTCTCACCTGCTGGGTCCCACCCACACGGGCCCACCCTGCGCGGGCGCCCTTGTCGGCTCGCGCCAGCACTGGCTCGCGCCGCGCGCCCGCCCTCTCGCGCCCCGCACCTGCGCCCCCTCACCCTCCCCCCCGCACCCTCGGCCCCCTTCGCCGCCACGAGCCAGCGCGCCCGCGCCGGCTCGCTTGCGTTGCCACCTATATAGAAACTAAGGATTCATATATGTATGTATATATATATAAAGATATATAGATATATAAATAAAATATCATATATTTTAAATTTTTAGAATGAGAAAGGAAAAGAATTAGATTCGATTTTAAAAAAATTTGGCCAAATTCCACCGTCCAAATTAGTGGAGAGAGATAGCAGAGAAAAAGCAATATAAGAAGCAAAAATTAGAAAAAAAAAATCCACCCAAACCCCACCCCTCCAAACTATGCCACGTGTACATAGAATCCACAATTTTTTTTTGGTATACTAGTAAAGTTACCAACGCATTGCGGCAGGCTAATACTATAAAAGACAGAAAATTGATAAAATAAAAATTTTAAAATTTTTTTGACTTGCCATAAAATATCAATAAATATAAATAATATGAAAAAAGAATATAAAGAGATCTTATTTTACTCTTTTTTTGTGAAATTAATTTGTTTAGATGACAATAGACCATGTGAATGTATTAATTGAAAAGTGAGCGGGTGAGAAGACGAAGTATATGGCAGAAATGAGAAGTAGGAAGGCGAAGCATCAAAAAATGAGAAAATGAGAGAAGGCAAGGATAAAAAAGAAACTGCCATGTGGCAAATTTTATGAGAAATAATATATAAATAAATAAATAAAAAATATAGATAGAAGATGAAAATTCTGTCTCAAGGATTATACACATAACTAAATTAACCAAGTCTTTGCATGATGTACCACCATCTCTATTATGTAAGTTATTGGGTTTCTAACTCTTGACACCTTTAGTTTCATTAAAAGTAATTAACTCATAAGTATGAAAGTCGCGGCACTTTCCAATTAAACCTAGCTCTCTCTCTCTCTATACATATAGTTCAATTAGGATACTGTTATATAATAGTATATTCGTAGCAATTGCTATTCACTTTTTGGCCATTGAATTTTTAGATTTAGTTTAATTTCAATTTTTTTGGTACTTAGTTAGGTGAGAGTTTTTATATAAAAGTTGATTAGGATTTTGTGAAAATAGTTTTTTCTTGAGAAATAATTGCCATCTTTCGTTTTAGAAGAGATTTTTTCATCTATTTTGTCGATCCTAGTATATGTTTCGTCTCAAACCCGGCAACGATTGCGTCAGATATTAAAATGATAAGGATTGCGACTGATAATGCAAAAGCTTGTTGAATTTCTACTTTGCTTTACTAAATTAAGTAGTGCCTGTGTCTTTTCTAAATAAAAAGCCTTTCCTGGAATGAACATGCGACCAAAAAGAATCCGCTTCTGCATGTACGACAGCTTAATTAACAGACACGTATGTACAGATCGGCGGTTCGAATCACGTAGGGCAGTGAAAATATATATTATATTAAAATATAGATTTTTAAAATTATAAATTTAAATATAAATCAAGCATTCGTATATATTATGTAATATAAAATTAATTCAAATTTCGATCTGCTTCGGTGCCCGTAAGCACTCTTCTAATTAAGTCGGTGGCGGACGGTGGCCGCAGGAGGAGTTCGGGACGAACGATTTTGGATGAAGAGGAAGAGAAGATGAAGAAAAAAAAAATTCAAAGTGATGATAACAAATATTTTTTTAATGAAATATTCAAACTAATCGTAATTGTCATATCAACAAGATATAAGATGTACACATCAGGCAGCGATGTACTTATAGCATTGCTCTAATCTTCTATATTTGAGCCAATTATTTATATATGTCTCTAAAAAGTTTTCAATTTTTTTTTCTCTTTTTGAAAACTAATATTAAAAATATATTTTTAATGTTCTAATTTTTATCACATTTATCCCTAGAACCGTTATTATTTTCAACTTACTATTTTATCATTTCAAATATATATTCTTCTGTTGTCGTCAACTTTTCTCAGTTGCCTTTTAAGTTTGTTGCACAAAGCATTATATTATTTTATCCTTTCAAATATATATTCTTCTGTTGTCGCCAACTTTTCTAAGTTGTCTTTAAGTTAAGTGGCACAATGCATTATATTAACTTTTTTGCTTTCAAAAGTACTCTTATATTTTTATCAACTTTTCTTGTTTATTCCTTAAGTTAGGAATAAAAATATTATTATAATTTTTTTAAGCTATGTTAGAAATTTAATTCGAATTCAAATAAAGATAACTTATGGAATACAAATAGCGGAGGTATTTTTGAATAACGGAGAAAATATACATGAAGTATCGATCTTTGAAACAAATAAAATAGGAATAATTAAAAAATTTCAAAAATATTTGGAGGTATATAGACATTTATCTATTTTTTTTGGTTATCTTTTGGTTGATGTGTCTTGTGCTCAGTTTTCAAAATGAATACAAATATCAGAAAGCATCGCGGGGTTTAGTAGAGATGACAGTCTTGACTTTATGTCAATCAGATTTCAAAAATATTTAGAGGTATATAGACATTTATCTATTTTTATTTGATTATCTTTTGGATGATGTGTCTTGTGCTTAGTTTTCAAAATGATTACAAATATCAGAAAGTATCGCGAAGTTTCATAGAGATGGCAGTCTTGGCTTTATGTCAATCAGATTTGAAAAATATTTAGAGGTATATAGACATTTATCTATTTTTATTTGGTTATCTTTTGGTTGATGTGTCTTGTGCTTAGTTTACAAAATGAATTCAAATATCAGAAAGCATCGCGGGGTTCAGTAGAGATGGCAGTCTTGACTTTATGTCAATCAGATTTCAAAAATATTTAGAGGTATATAGACAATTTATCTATTTTTATTTGATTATCTTTTGGTTGATGTATCTTGTTCTTAGTTTTCAAAATGAATACAAATATCAGAAAGCATCACGGAGTTTAGTAGAGATGACAATCTTGACTTTATGTCAATCAGATTTCAAAAATATTTAGAGGTATATAGACATTTATCTATTTTTATTTGGTTTTCTTTTGGTTGATGTGTCTTGTGCTTAGTTTTCAAAATGAATACAAATAACAGAAAGCATTGCGGGGTTTAGTAGAGATGGCAGTCTTGACTTTATGTCAATCGGATTTCAAAAATATTTAGAGGTATATAAACATTTATCTATTTTATTTGGTTATCTTTTGGTTGATGTGTCTTGTGCTTAGTTTTCAAAATGAATACAAATATCAGAAAGCATCGCGGAGTTTCGTAGAGATGGCAGTCTTGACTTTATGCCAATCAGATTTCGACTTGGCCAGCCACTTTTGAATTATTCATTTTTAAGGAAGAATCGTATTTAGATATCGAGATTTAGCTAATTTGCATGACTATTATTGGATGAAATAAAAAAAAAGTACAATGCAGAAATTGTTATAAAAACTTTATGCATTTTTTATTTTGTTCACATGAAACCGGTTTATGAAGTTTAAAAAAGAATAATAATAAAATCTTATTTTTTATTAGTGGGCATTCTAGTACTACAAAATATTTGTGTTGGATTCTGTTGATGCCAAAATTAAAATTAGGCGGGAACGGCTGAGAAGTGGGTGTAACTTTCACAATCATGGCTACACCACTCCCTCCACTACTAAAAACCGACCAATAATGTGGACTGAGAAGACATCATTATAAATAGTAACTTCAAAGCCTATAATAGGGGTTTTTCTCTTCCCTGAACGAGAAGACCACCGCATTTTCAATACTTACCTTTCTTGTATTTATCGTTTCCTAGGAATAGTCTACATGTAATCTTTTTTACCCGCATTTACTGCTTTTCTAGGAGTAGTTTTAAGTTTGATCTCTGGAGTCTGTATACCCCACGGGCACACTCTGTTGTAATCTAGATTTTCAGAGTCTGTATGCCCTTTGGGCACAATCTATTTTGTATGAGTTCCCAACTTCATTTTAATATATAAAGGCATTCGGCTCTTTCAGCCGACCAGTCGCTATGTATTCCATCCATTCGGCTCATCAGACCAACAGGAGCCTAGTTTGGGTCAGGTGCTTGGGCAAATGACTCGGGTCCTACAAGTGTTTGACCAGAATAGTCATAGATATACTGCACGCTTGAATGCAGTATTAGCCGCAATCACAGCTTCGAATGAGAATATTGCCCGAATAAGGCAGTTGTTGACTCATAACGAGCAACCATTAACAGACTTACAAGGGCCTGTGATGACGCCAGTGTTACAAAATCCTGTAACACCGGCAAATGGTCAGCCCCAATACCAGGGGGCACCATTCCAAGCGGCTTATAGACTAGCTGTTGTTAATGCTAGTCAACAGCCAGAGATAGCATGGGGGTTACCACCTCCCCCGCCAATAGCAGCATATCAGCCCCAAAATACAAGGGCTAGGGCTGGGGGCAGACCCCGAATGTACAAGGGATTAACCCTGTGGTACAAAATTTCGGTCTATCGCAAGAACCGAATATAGCACAAGCACAAGTTCCCGTACTAGGAAACAATAATGAAATATATGCACAGATCGAGGAAGCCATCCGAAATATTTTCGGAGGAGGCGCAAGGCCGGCCTGTGTTCAGATCTCCTTACCCGGCAAATATTGATGCAGAACATCCTTACCCAGCAAACTGAAAAATGCCGAATTTTGATAAGTTTTCCGGATGTTAGACTGAAAATATGGTCAAGCATGTTGCATGGTTTACGGCTCAGTGCCGAGAAGCCGCGGCAGATCCGTTTTTTAAATTGAGATTATTTAACACTTCGTTAACCAAGGCAGCTTTCACTTGGTATACAAGTCTACCGGCTAATTTCGTTTGAGATTAGAACGAATTAGAAGGAAAATTCTATAAACAAATTTATAGATCAGAACCAAAATTATCGGTCGCTGATTTGGCTCAGTTTAAACAAAGAACAGGAGAATCGATTGAAGAGTATTTGAATCGATTCAAAATGGCGAGGAGCCATTGTTTTGTCAGGATGCCGGAGTCAGAATTTGCCAAAATGGCATTTAACGGCTTATACTTCAAAATTAAAGATCATTTTGAAGATAAGTACTTTCCAAATCTGTTCGATTTGGGAGTTTGGGTTGCTCAATATGAACAATTTCGAAAGGAAAACAATGAGGATCGGCCCAGATGGAGCCGAAATAAAGATTGGAACAAAGGGAAGGAGAAAAACATCTCTTTTATAGAAGAATCTTTGGCTCATGAGGAGCCGAATTCATCTGAAGAGATTGATGATTCGGCTGATGAAGCCGAAATATATGCAGCCGAGATGGTTAAAAACCGCCAACCATATAAGTGTGCTTTGCTGAAGCCCGCTAAATCAAGCGAGGCAAAAGCACGCGTTTCGGCATATACTTATTCTTTTGACATTTCAAAGGCTGATTTAATATTTGATCGGTTATTAAAAGATGGAAGAATTTAGTTATAGGAAGGTCAAACTATACCCCCTGGGGAAGAATTAAAAAGAAGAAGATATTGCAAATGACACCATTCGTGAAGCCATAAAACGAATGAATATATTGCCTTTAAAAGGCAGATTTAAAAAGAAATAAATGAGGGTCGGTTCATATTTGTAGATCAAGAAAAATAAAAATATGAAAATTGACAAGAATCCATTTCCTTCGCAAGTTAATATAGTGGACGTCAAAGGGAAGGCGATAGCGAACAAGAAGACCGCTGAGAACATAGCCCATATCAAAAGAACCCTTCGGCTCTGCATAAGGTGCAAAGCCGAAATGACAAAGAAAAATTGGGAAGCCATTATCAATGAAAAGAAAGGGAGTAGTAAATGGAGAGAGTTGATGGCATTTCTTGAAGAATGGGAGGAGATTTTCGAGGGAGATGATAAATCAAAGGATTGCTCAAACGAAGCCTCCAATGAGTCTGAAGCGGAAGTCGATTCTATTCAAAATAAAAAAGATTTACTGATGCAGAAAGTTCTGCATGAATACTACAATAATAGGAGAGAAGAACGCAATAGCTGATGGAGTTATCTGGAAAAACCATTCGGCTCGAAGCAGAGATTCCCTGGATATCGGCCACACTGGCAGCATCAAGCCAGGACGAGACCAGAACCGGAGTTCGAAGGAATGACCGAGGGAGACATAGAATTCCTTGATCGAAGATTAGTTAATGAGCTCGGCATACAACCGTGGCCGAGACCCTGGGAAAGAAAGAGATTTTAAAGAATCATCCAAGAATAGTAAAAGTATCGGCAAACGTGCCGGTTGATCAATGGCATGAGGTTGAAGTCAAGCCATCGGCCAAATGGCAAGGGCCGATGCTAACAAAAATACAAAAGCGTCGGCAGCAGAGGTTGTAAGCCGAAGCAAGACAGCACTACGAGGAAGCGAAAAGGATGAGATTGAACATGTGGAGAAAACCTAATGAACCGCCACATCCTTTTCGCCAGATGCGGAACGATTACGAGGCGGGTGGTTCATCACCCATTCCTTGGTTAAAGTCGAAAATAGAACGGCCAACCACGGCCGAAACAGAGGAGAAGATGACCCGGAGGGAACTAGAAGTGAAAATAGCTTCCCTTGAGACAATAATCAAGGGAGAGCGATGGCCTCCTAAGGAGAGGGAGGCACGGATGGAAAGTGATTCCTCAGCCGAGACGGCAAAGGAGTCTGAAGAAAAGAAACAAAGAATACAGAAAAAATTGGCTGATGAAGGTTCGGTCGATGTGAACATGGTATATACTCCGCCTCAATCTTTTAAAGCACAATATATCGAGTATGAAGAGATAATGGAGGAAGAAATTGGGCTCATTGTGGCTCAATTGCAACTAGAAGATGCCAAACCGACCGATGCAGTGGTTTTTGAGAAACCGTCGACCATGCAAACGAGATTTGTGAGGCCTCTGTTCATACGGGCCTTGATAGAAGGACGGCCAGTAGGCCGAGTTATGGTAGATGGTGGAGCAATGGTCAACGTCATGCCCACCTCATTCTTCAGGAAATTGGGCAGGGGCAAAAACGAATTGAAGCCAACCGACATAATCATGACCGACTTCACTGGAAGCGGTCAACAAGCTCGAGGAGTACTCACAACCGAGATAACGGTAGGTTCCAAGACCCTGAAAACAACGTTTTTTGTAGTTAATGCAGATAGCCATTATAATTTATTGCTCGGGCGTGATTGGATTCACGCCAATGAGTGTGTGCCATCAACGCTGCATGGGAAGCTGTTTCAATGGATAGGAGATAAAGTTGAAGAAATTTGGGCCGAAGGGCGGCCCCAAATGGTGGACATCAACGCAGAAGAAATCGGCCATATCAATTGGGTCGATGCTGATCCGGACTAAATCTCTTTTGCAAGAGTTACGGAAGAGGGAGTACAGTTAATTCTCTCTAAAGATGAATGAGTTATGGTGGCAGCCGAAGAGCCACCAAATTGGTTAAAATGGAACATCAAAAATCAGAAACTGAAGCTTTAGAAAAGCTTCGGCAGAAAGAGCCGATCAACAAGATCTCTTTCGTCTTTAGAGAGAATTAATGGTATTCCCTCTTTAGTAACTCTTACAAAGAAAATTTGGTCCGGATCTGTATCGGCCGAATTGATATGGCCGATCTCTTCTTCATTAATGTCTACCATTTGGGGACGCCCTTCGGCCCTGATTTCTTTCACTTTTTCTCTTACCAATCGGAATAGTTTTCTATGGAGTGTGGAAGGTACGCACTCGTTTGCGTGGATCCAGTCACGTCCGAGTAATAGGTTGTAATGGCTATCTGCATCTACTACAAAAAATGCAGTTCGTAGAGTTTTAGAACCTATCATAATTTCGGTTGTAAGTACTCCTCGAGCTTGTTGACCGCTTTCTGTGAAGTCAGTCATGATTGTGTCGGTTGGCTTCAATTCGTCCTCGCCCTTGCCTAACTTTCTGAAGAATGAAGTGGGCATGAAGTTGACCATCGCTCCGCACTCCACCATGACTCGGCCCACTGGCCGACCTTCTATCAAGGTCCGTATGAACAGAGGTCTCACAAATCTTGTCTGCATGGCCGAAGGTTCTCGAAAACCACCGCATCGGCCGGTTTGGCATCCTCTAATTATAATTGAGCCACGGTTAGCCCAACTTCTTCATCCAATATCTCCTCGTCATATTCAATATACTATGCTTTGAAAGATTGTGACAGAGTATATACCATATTGACATCGGCTGGTCCTTCATCAGCAGCTTTCGATTGTATTCTTTGTTTCTTTTCTTCAGATTCCTTAGCCGTCTCGGCTGAGGAGTCACTCTCCATCTGTGCCTCCCTCTACTTAGGAGGCCATTTCTCTCTCTTGATGATTGTCTCGAGGGAGACTATTTTGTCCTCTAGCTCCTTCCTAGTCATCTTCTTTTCTGTTTCAGCCATGGCTGGCCGTTCTATTTTCGATTTTAACCAAGGAATGGGTGATGAACCACCCGCCTCATGATCATTTCGCATCGGGCGAAAAGGGTGTGGTGGCTCGTTAGGTCGTCTCTACACGTTCAACCTCATCCTTTTCGTTTCCTCGTAATTTTGTCTCGCCTCGGCTTGCATCCTCTGCTGCCGACACTTTTGTATTTTTGTTAACATCGGCCCTTGTCATTTGGTCGATGGTTTGACTTCGACTTCGTGCCACTGATCTATTGGCACGTTTGCTGGTATCTTTACTGTTCTTAAATGATTCTTTAAAATCTCCATTCTTTTCCAGGGTCTCGGCCAGGGCTGTATGCTGAGCTAGTTGACTAATCTTCGACCAAAGAATTCTATGTCTCCCTCGGTCATCCCCTTGAACTCAGGTTCTGGTCTCGTCCTGGCTTGTTGCTACCAGTGTAGCCGATACCCAGGAAATCTCTATTTTGAGCCGAATGGTTTCTCTAGATAACTCCATCGGCTATGATGTTCCTCTCTTCTACTATTGTAATAATCGCGCAAGACTTTCTACATCAATAAGTCCTTGTTTTGAACTGAATCAACTTCTGGTTCAGATTCATTGGAGGTTTCGTCTGAGCTATCCTCCGACTTGTCATCTTCTTCATAAATCTCTTCCCATTCCTCAGGGAACGCCATCATTTCTCTCCATTCGTTGCTTCTTTTCATGTCGTTGATGATGACTTTCCAATCCTTCTTTGTCATTTCGGCTTTACACCTTATGCAAAGTCGAAGCGTCCTCTTGACATAAGCAATGTTTTCAGCGGTTTTCTTATTCGCGACCGCCTTTCCCTTGAATTCCACTATTCACCTGTGAAGGAAATGGATTCTTGTCAATTTTCATTTTTTTGTTTTCTTGATCGGCAAATATGAGCCGACCCTCATTTATCTCTTTTTGAATCTGCCTCTTAAAGGCTATACATTCATTTGTCTTATGGCTCTATGAATGGTATCATTTGCAATATCTTCTTCTTTTTAATTCTTCTACAGGAGGTATTGTTTGACCCTCCTGTAATTGGATTCAGCCATCTTTTAGCAATTGATTAAAAATTAGATCGGTCTTTGATACATCAAACGAATATGTATATGCTGAAACTCGTGTCTTAGCCTCACTAGATTTAGCAGGCTTTAACAAGGCACATTTATATGGCTGTCGGTTTTTAACCATCTTGGCTGCATATATTTCGGCTTCATCAGCCGAATCTTCAGCCTCTTCAGACAAATTCGGCTCTTCATGAGCCGAAGATTTTTCAAGGAAAGAAATGTTTTTTTTCTTTTCCTTTGTTCCACTCTTTGTTTCGGCTACATTTGGGCCGATTCTCATTATTTTCCTTTCGGAATTGCTCGTATTGAGCAACCTGAACTCCCAAATCGAATAGATTTAGAAAGTACTTATCTTCAAAATGATCATTGATTTTAAAATGTAAACCGTTGAACGCCATTTTGGCAAATTCAGATTCCGGCATTCTCACAAAACAACGGCTCCTAGCCGTCTTAAATCGGTTCATATATTCTTCAACCGATTCACCCATCCTCTGTTTAAACTGAGCCAAATCAGCAACCGATAATTCCGATTCTGTTCTATAAAATTGTTCATGGAATTTTTCTTCTAATTCGTTCCAGTCTCGGACGGAATTAGCCGGTAAACTCGTATACCAAGTAAAAGCCGTCTTGGTTAACGAGATGTTAAATAAGTATACTAATTGATGGAGGAACAATGCTATAAGTACATTTAAAAAATACGTATAAATTTTACATAACTTCAGCCAAAAGTATTATTTTTCTACCTCTTTTACAATCAAATCTTATGATTAAATAAAAATAAAAATATATGATAGTTAAGTCTAATTTTTTATATCCGGCAGCAAACTAAAAATATGTTGAATCTCAACGTGGACCACCACTTTATTGAACTTGTTCAGATCGATGTAGTGTAGATTCATCAATTCTTGCATCTGCAGCGTGGATATATAGTCGTTGCTTCAAATACAACATGTTTGTCAGGGACTTGATCAAAAACAAGAAAAATAAAAAGAAATTCATCCTGAAACTGCCTCAATTCACCAAAAAATGAAGCAGGATCGAGGTGGATAGCCCGTCTTCCTTTGATCCATCCTTATCCGTCAAAAACTCGCTTCCACTCAGATCGATCCCCAGTAGAATGATTATAAGTGAGAACAATAAATAAAATAAAAATTAGTCCCTTCTAAATCTATCCTAATCAACCAAGAAAAATGGGGTAGGTGGGGACCATCCCACTGCTTGATCAACCCCATTTACATCCCTATTGTGATAGTATGTCGTTCACCCTATATTGATTTAAGAAAGTATAGAAAATATTTTTTTTTTTTTTTGGAGAGTGGGTAGCACTCTACCCGCTTCGTTTATTTCTAAATATTTCATTTAGAAATAAACTTAGTTAGAAATGTGAATCAATTAGAATTCGAACTTGGGTCTCGAGTACTAACCACCAAACCTTTTGCCACTTGCTCTAGGGACAGTCGGTAGTATAGAATATAGTTAAAAACAAATTTCATCAACTAGTTTATATGCACACGCATAACGTGGTCGGGAAGGATTCATTCTTTGGCACTCCTCGGGGAGTTCTTAAGGAGTCTTCTTAATGGCCCTTTGATGGAGTGATGATATATATATATTCCACTTTGAGGTATATTGACAGTATTATTTTATTTTTTAGAGAAATTTTATTTGTACATGCCAAAAGCTAGAGGGTATAGATCTTACACTCCCCGTTCTAAAATTTATAAAAATTCAAATATTTTTTAGTAAAAATTTTAAACAAAAGTTGATGTGTCAAATAGAGGATTAATGATTTTTGGATGGCGTAGGTGTAAGATGTACACAATATATATTCTACGTTTAGCCCTCAAACTAAAAATTTGGATGACATTTTCATTCTTAAATTTTAATTTATTATAATTTATGGTTCAAACTTTTATAATTATTACAATTAATGAGTGTTACAGTCCAATTTAATTGACTAAATGTTAACACATTATTTCTACAAAATTAATGTGGTATCTTAATTATTAGTGTACAATCAATCACAATACTACTATATCACTTTCGTATTAGTGATATATCAATACTTAGTAAATTAAAGTGCTAGAAATTTTACTTATACATCCCAAAAGAGAGTATAGATTTTACACTCCTTATTTTATGATTCATAAAAATTCAAATAGTTTTAGTAAAAATTAAAAAAAAATGATGTGACAAATAGAGAATTTATAATTTTTGGATGGTGTAGGTGTAAGATGTATACCGCACTTTAGAGTGTACTGATAATATTGCTCTATTATTTAGGATAAATTATACGAGTAATGCTTCAATACACCATATAAATCTTAACCATTTATTTTTTTAAATAGATGGTTCAGATGTAATATGATTCTAGAGGCGACCTACTATTCAGGCATAGATACCATTCAACAGGTACCTATTTAAATGGTATTTTGGTCTTAAAAAATATTTTGATCTACAAAACATATTTTATCCAACTAAGAATATTATAACTTTTTCAAATACCTACAACAATAGTTGGAATTCAAATTACAACTAAACTATAAATTTAAATAGGTACCAACATAAAAAAACTTAATTATAAATCAAATATTTTTTTGAGTTGGATACTTAACAAACCGGGTATTATCTAATTTGGTAAGAGACAAAACTAAATAAGATACTTAATATTATAGGATGCTAGCAAATTTGTTATATACTGCTAATTTTTTTCCAATATTGTCATATTAACTAATTTAAATCGGTAACCTGTTCAATAGGTTACTTTATGTAAAATCCGACTATATCCTTTACTAATTAAGAATTTGATTTTAATACTTATGGTGTATTGAAGCATTGCTCAAATTATACATTTAGCCCTCGAACTTGGTTCTTAAATTTTAATTTATTATAATTTATGATATGATTCGAACTATTATAATTATTATAATTAAGTGCTAATGCCTAATTTAATTAGCTAAATGTTAACACATTATTTATATAAGACTGATGTGATATCTTAATTATTAGTGCATTATCAATCACAATACTAATATATCACGTTCATCTTAGTGACATATTAATACTTAGTAAACTAAAGTGTCATCAATCAATACCTAGTAAACTAAAGTGCCAGAAATTACATCAAGTTAAACTTGGACAATCGTAGTGTCTCATCCGCCTACTAGTTTGAGGACGAAACGTACGATATTACCCTACTATTTGTCTTATCTAGCTAATTTATTCTACCGCAGATATACACATGATGGGGTATTGTGATTGGACGTTCAAAGATAATGGTGTTAAAGGTACCCTTCATCAAACCCCAACTCAACCCTATAAATATGCGCGAGTGTTACGCTTTGTATTGGGCATTCTAAAAGAGTTGTTTTATTTTATAAAACATAAGCTCTACTTTTAATTGTGGGATTAATTGCACGGAGAGTGTGGATGGAGAAGAGTAAGTTTAATCCTGAAAAAGTTGGGCGCAAATCTGGCGAGCATCACCCCTCGCTTTGGGGTGATTATTTCATTACCTGCAACCCAACATTTTCTTCACAACAGGCATGAATATGTTTAATTTTTTCTATTATTTTGCCTTTTTTTTTCTTTTTTTTTTTTTTTTTAAATGAGAACAAGCAACATAGCTATAAGAGAGTTGCTAGCTATAAATTCCTCCAACTCTGGTTTATAGATGTAACAAGAGATTTAGAATAACGAAACAAACTAAATTCAGTTTAAGAAACTGTTATAAATGCTAACCAGAAAAAGAAAGAAAATTGTTAAATATAAAAATATAAAAACACCGTTATCTACCAATTTAAAACTTGTAGAGTATAGCGGTTGTTTCATTTTTTTTTTTTTTTTTTTAAATGGTACCGGAGCAGGAGGTTTCATTAATTTAAATCCAAGTCATATACCTATCACGCCGGGCACCTAGCATAATTGATTTTCTCCTATTTAATTTAAGTCCAACTTACTGGCCTATCAAAAAATCTTGAGTCCAGACATAAGAAAAAGTGTTAATTATAAAAGTATATAAATACCGTTCTCCATCAGTTTAAGATTTTAGAGCACAGCGGTTATTTCACTCATTTTTATAGGAGATTTGTGGTTTAAATCTCATATGTACTATATATCGTAGTGACTTTTCAGTTCCATGAATAATGCAGAAGTTATGGATGGAGCAGAAAGTTGAAGAATTGAAGGAAGTAGTAAAGGAAAAACTACGTAGTACTACTGATTTACATGAAAGTATGAGTTTGATTGACGCAATACAACATCTCGGAATAGACTATCACTTTGAAGAGGAGATCGACAAGGCATTAGACTGCCTCTACAATTCGGAGTTAGAATGCTTCGATCTCCATGAAGTTGCTCTCCGATTTCGGTTGCTTAGACAGCATGGATTTCGTGTCTCCGCAGGTAATTTAATTATTATCACATATTTGATTGATAGTAGTTTTGGATCATCCCACTCACAAATTAAGATGCATGAAGCTTTTCCATACGAAGTAATTGACATAAATATTAAATATGTTAGAATATAATTGACTTAAATAGTATGTTTTCAAATTTGATTGGTCTCTTATTTCACGTGCCCATAAAACAGTTTGTAGTTAGAGCATTATTATTTCTATACACGACACTTTCTAACTTTCCAAGTACACAATTATAATTTCGGACAAAAATATTACATTTGATTGATAGTAGTTTTGGATCATCCCACTCACAAATTAAGATGCATGGACCTTTTCCATACAAAGTAATTGACATAAATATTAAATATGTTAGAATATAATTGACTTAAATAGTATGTTTTCAAATTTGATTGTTCTCTTATTTCACGTGCCCATGAAACAGTTTGTAGTTAGAGCATTATTATTTCTATACACGACACTTTCTAACTTTCCAAGTACACAATTATAATTTCGGACAAAAATATTACATTAATGGTTACTCAAAAGTATTAAGATAAAAGGACAAGTAATATCTATATATTCTTCCTATCTTGGACCTTTAATGCTATGCTAACATTATAAACAAATAAGTGAGAAGAAATTAAAGAATGATTGTAATTAAGTCTATCTCACTTGCTATTCTATCTTGAAATTAAAGGGAGTATTATCAATGATCAGAATTGAATTGCTTGTACAGATGAGTTTACCAAGTTCAAAGATGACAAAGGGAATTTCACTGAAACCTTAAGGAACGATCCTAGGGGCTTATTGAGCCTATATAATGCGGCTTATCTCGGAACTCGTGGCGAGAACATACTCGAAGAAGCCATTTCATTTGCGAGAATTCACTTGGAATCTATAGCAAATAACTTGAAACCTCCACTAGCGAACCAAGTATCGCGCGCACTTGTGACGCCATTGTCGAGGAGCGTGAAAAGGCTAGAGACGAGATATTACATATCCGACTACGAGATGGAGGATAAAAGGGATGATACTATATTTGAGCTTGCAAAATTAGATTTCAATTTGTTGCAAACTCTTCATCGTGAAGAGCTCAAGAGTATCTCTTTGTAAGTTGCATCTATTCTCTCTCTTGCAAGAGCCAATGAATTTCCAATACATACCATAACTCTTTTTTGCAATCCTTGATCTGATCCTCGTAATTATTAAAAATCCTGTGAACGAATTAAAGTAAAATTTTCTTTTTATATTTTTATTTTTGATGCAGAAGGGCTTCATAATGCCATATTTTCATTCAAGATTAGATGTTAAATATATGCAATCTATAGTACTTAATGTATTATTCATGATATTGCAGGTGGTGGAAAGATTTTGAACTCGAAGATAAATTATGTTATGTACGGGATAGAATTGTCGAACTCTACTTCTGGATTTTAGGAGTGTATTTTGAGCCTCATTATTCTCGTGCACGCATGATAGCCACAAAGGCGATATCATTTGTTTGCATTTTAGATGATACTTATGATGTCTACGGCACTTTGGAGGAGTGTCG
>NC_033640.1:7869626-7876959 GCF_001540865.1 Ananas comosus
AAAAAAAAAAAAAAAAAAAAAAAAAAAAAAAAAAAAAAAAAAACAAGTACAAAAATATGCTCCGGTAGAACTAACTAATAAAGAAAGAGCAGTTGGAGCATGCTACAGTTTTCAAGCTAAAATTAAGTTTAATATGGTACATAATCTGATCAGATTCTATACTATTAATTTGTACACCTAAAATTCACCATAATTAGTATAGTTTATATTATAAATTCATTTTAGTACGTTCATATGTATACGTAAACACTACCTGTATGTTATTACATTGGTTAGCACACTCAGGAACAGTTGACAGCTTATTAGCTAATGTTCAAATATTTGGAAAAATAAAATAAAATAAAATATAATAAACTAGACCTACGTGACCTTGGATCGACTTTGTCACTCAAACTTTAAAAAGTTATTAAAAGTAACTCACATGCGTTTACTTTCCTTATTCAGATATCTGGCCCCAATTTTTGTAAACTTTTCTAATTATAGTTCTAGTTTGTGCCACTTATCGTTTGATCCGTACACCTAAATTCTTGTTTATCTATTTCCTTTTTGAATGTTTAGATGAATTACTTTAGAGGCTTTAATTTGGGTGATTTAGGACATGTTTGGTTCATAATTTGAATGAGAATGAGAAATAAAATTAATTTTTATTGGGATGAAAAATAAAATGATGAATCATGCAAAATTATTTGGTTCATTATTGGAATGAATATCAAAATGTACAATTAGGACACTTAGACTTTTGTAAGATAATTTTGGTTAAAGAAGAGAAGGGAGAGGATTTTAAATGGTTTACTCTGCAATAGATCAATTAAGGATTCAAAACTAGCATGGGCCATAATTGGATTGAGCAATTCCGATTTCAAAGCGGAATGAGAAGCTGATTAATTTGTGTAAAACAAATAATAGTTATCAGAATCAGTAAATCTCATGATTCTGCTTCTATAATTTAAAATAAGATAAACTAATTACTATGTAAAAGTTTTAAAATTTGGAGTCAGGTGTCTAATTAAATTATTAAAATTCATATAATTATTTTAGTTTACTTTTTAAAATTCGACTTACTATTAATTAGATTAGTGGGTCATTTTGTGAACACTTCATGATTCATGTGGACAAAATGGCAAAGAGATCGAAGATGCATTAAATTAATTAATCTCTAACTAAGTCATTTTGTACACTTTTTTTGTACGAATCATTTTAAATATTCCCTAGCCGTTTTCAGCAAATCTAAAGGTACAAACAAAGAATAAGAAGAAAGAAAAAGATCTACAAGTACATATGAAGGAGTGCATGGTAATTTCACTCGTTCATGCATGAACTCGATCTATATATATTTGAGGGGTGCATAAAGGGTTTTGTATCAAGCTTCCAAAAAGAATTAGGATTATAAGAAGAGTGAGGATGGAGAATAGTAAGTTTAATCCTGAGAAAGTTGGACGCAAATCCGGAGATTATCACCCCTCACTTTGGGGTGATTATTTCATTACCAACAGCCCACCATTTTCCTCGCAGCAGGTGTTCATAAGTTATATTTTTGTTTTTTTATTTTATTTCTTTTTTTTGAGGATAGCAAGCATATATAAAAAATCATAAAATTTGATTTCTAAATATTTAAATAAGTGCATGTAGATTATGTATAACATTGTTCATTGTGCTTTCTATGCATGTATACACATAAAATTAACAAAATAAAATATATAAACTTTCAGTTTATTTAAATCAGCTACATAACTAATTTTAATTTTATTAACTTTTCTTACTAGTAGACATTTATATAAAGTTCAAATTAATAACTTGCAAATTTATCTTAGCAATCTACAAAAATGGTAAACATAAAATTAGTTACAGAACTTCACAAACATGTGGGATAGATAGCTAATTAAAATAGATGTAGATTTCATGTAGAATTTTTTAAAAATTTTGAAAGTTCGAATGATTGAGTAAATATAATCGAGTGTTACGAGGATTTATTATATTCTTCCCTTACTACTGTTGTGTATGAGAATCACTTTACCAAACTTGTATTGCATCTGATCTAGATTTCCAGCACACCTAAACATGTAAAGCTGAAAAAAAGTATATAATATATTGTATGGTATATAGAAACTTGATGTAATATATCCTATTCTTTATTTTTCTTTTAATGGTAAAATAACATGTATCCATAATGTAGATCCCTCAAAATAACAATAAAAAAAAATTGTGCAGTGGACGTACCCTTTTCTATAGATTGAAAAGATTAGAATTCTCTATAGAACCAACAAAATTTAATAAAAAGATATGTGTAATACAGAAGTCATGGATGGAGCAGAAAGTTGAAGAGTTGAAGGAAGAAGTGAAGAAAAAACTACGTAGTATTACTGACTTGCATGAAAGTATGAATTTGATAGATGCAATCCAACACCTTGGAATCGATTATCACTTCACAAAGGAGATCGATGAGGCACTGGATCACCTCAACAATGCCGAGTTAAAAAGCTTCGATCTTCACGAAGTTGCTCTCCGATTTCGATTGCTTAGACAACATGGGTTTCGTGTCACTGCTGGTAATCCAATTATTGTTACACACTTGTTTTGATGGTTTTGTATCATCCTACTCACAAAATTAGATGGATGAAGTATTTTTATAATTATACAACTACTATGAGAAATGATAAACCCACATATATACTTTGCACATTCAAACTTTCTTAGTATACAATTACAATTAAGGACAAAAACATTACAATGGCTACTCAAAAGTATTACAATAAGAGGAACAACAATTATGAACAAGTTATTGAGAAAAAAAAGAGAAAGAAAAATTGTACTTAAGTCTATCGTACTTGTTAGTCTCTGTCGCAATGAAGTATCATTAATCAGAATTGAATTGCTTATACAGATGAGTTTAACAAGTTCAAAGATGACAAGGGGAATTTTGCCGAAACCTTAAGTAATGATCCAAAGGGCTTGTTGAGTCTCTATAATGCAGCTTATCTCGGAACTCATGGCGAGACGATACTCGAAGAAGCGATTTCATTTTCAAGAATTCACTTGGAATCTATAGCAAATGACTTGAAACCTCCACTAGCAAACGAAGTATCGCGCGCTCTTGTGACACCATTGCCAAGGAGATTGAAGAGACTTGAGGCAAGGTATTACATTTCCGACTACGAGATGGAGGATAAACGGGATGATACCATATTTGAGCTTGCAAAATTAGACTTCAATTTGTTGCAGTCCCTTCATCGTGAGGAGCTCAAGAGTATCTCATTGTAAGTTGCATGTATATTTTCTCTTATATAAAACCCAATGAATTTTTGACACATACCTAACTCTTTTCTAGTCCTTTGTCAGATCCTTATAACTACCGAGAATCCTGAAAGTAAACTAGAGTAAAATTTTCTTTGGTTTTATATTTTTATTTTGCTACAGTAGGACTTAGAATGCCATAATCTCATACAAGATTAGATGTTAAATATATGCAATATGTAATACTTAATTAATGTATTATTTGTAATACAGGTGGTGGAAGGATTTAGAACTCGAAGATAAATTATGTTATGTACGGGACAGAATCGTCGAACTCTACTTTTGGATTTTAGGAGTATATTTTGAGCCTCATTATTCTTGTGCACGCATGATAACCATGAAGGTGATAGCACTCATATGCATTTTAGATGATACTTATGATGTCTACGCCACTTTGGAGGAGTGTCGAGCGCTAACTGATGCAATACAAAGGTAGTGTTTGTTGTGTATATATATATATATATATGACTCGAGCTTACTTTTATCGTTTAATCCAGTCAATTTTTCAACCTTTGAGTAGGTTTGAGGAAAACATTCAATATTTTTTTTCATTATTATTCTTATATATACTAAACCTTAATACATAGGCCTAATTTTGGGCTATAGCCCATGTGAAGTGACCTGAATCAATTCCTTTTTGTACAATCTTATGCAATTGGCATACATAAATTAAACCCTGGAACAGAAAAGGGTGAGGACACTCTATATTCAGTATACTAAAATGTTAATATGCCATACAAATAAAAGATATATTTTTTCTCACAAGATAAATTCTAAAAGAGGCACCTATATATATATGCAGGTGGGACACAAAGTCGGTTGATCAGCTGCCTACATATTTGAAGTATTTTTTTCTCAAATTAATCGACACCTTCAAAGAATTCGAGGATAAGCTTGAATCGGAAGATAAGTACCGCGTTTCTTATCTTAGGGAAATGGTAAATTATACCTTTTTTCTTTCTTTAATTAATTTCTTGTTATTTCAAAATTTGTATGGAAAGATGCATAAAGTTAAATTATCACATTATTATAAATGTAAAATACTCCTATATCCTGACATCACCATGCAATTGCCGTAATGATCAAGTTTAATTATGTATCTGCAAAAAATCTCGTGTCAGTTAGTTGAACCATGGAAACAAAAGATAAAAACATAATTTTATCTTGTGTACACAAGACTATATATAGAGAGAGAGAGAGAATTGAACTCCTATACTTTTAAGATTCTCTCTCTCTCTCTCTCTCTCTCTCTCTCTCATTTCCATGTTTGGTAAATGGCCAATTTGCATAAAAAAATCCACTAGTTTTGCGCTTTTGCAAAAGTGGGCCACTTTTTTTCGATTTTGTAGATTCGGACCGAATTTTCAGCAAACTGACCAAAATACCCTTATTACTTTTTCTCTCTTCTCTTTCTTTCTCCTTTTTTTTTCTCTCGTTTATTTTTTTTTTCTCTCGCCGAAGAGGCAGCGGAGGCAGAGGCGGAAGCGGAAACGGCCCGCCTCGCCTCTCACCCTCATGCTCTCGCCCTCGCCCTCGCCCTCGCCCTCGCGCTCACCCTTGTCCGCGCTCATCCCTGACGTTCCTCACCTCCAACCTCGCCGAGGCCGCGCCGCAACTCTTTTTTTTTTTCCTCTCCAAATCTCCTCCACCGTCTCCGACAACGACACCTCTCTCGCCCTTCCCTGCCTTTCATGTCCTTTCCCTCTCCCTCCTTCTCTGCCGCCTTCGACAACGATGCATCTTCGCCGACGCCAGCACCGTGGAGGTGGTTGCGACACTACAACCTCAGAGTGGGGGGTTCTTAACAGCGTTGTCACTGGCGCTAGCAGAGGCAGTTGACAAAAAAAAAAATTAGAAGAAACAAGGAAAAAAAATAAACATAAAAAATTATAGAAAAAAGGAAGATGAAGATAAAATTGTACTATTAAAATAAAATTGCACTGTTTTAAAAGAACGTTGCAATATTAAGATGTAAACTGCAGCTTTAAAATAAAAATTACACTCTTTAAACGAAAATTACACTCTTTGGGAGATATTTACACTATTTTTTCTCTTATTGCACTATTTCAGATGTAAACTACATCCATTAAGATGAAAGTTACACTCTTTAAACAAAAGTTGCACTCTTTAAGAGAAAGTTACACTGTTTCTCCTCTTCTTGCACCTTTTGAGATGTAAATTGCATCCCTTTAGATATTTATACTATTCCTCCTCTTGTTACACTATTTCTCCTCTTGTTACACTTTTTTCTCTTAAGCTGCTTAAGAGAAAAAATAGTGTAACAAGAGAAGAAATAGTGCAACAAGAGGAGAAACAGTATAAATATCTCTTAAAGGGGTACAGTTTACATCTCAAAGAGTGTAACAAGAGAAGAAACAGTATAAATATCTCTCAAAAAGTGCAACTTTCGTTTAAAGAGTGTAACCTTCATCTTAATGGATGCAATTTACATCTGAAAGAGTGTCATAAGAGTAGAAACAGTGTAAATATCTCCCAAAGAGTGCAATTTTCGTTTAAAAAGTGTAATTTTTATCTAAAAACTGCAGTTTACATCTTAAGTAGTACAACTTATGTCCATAATAGTGCAACATTCTTTTAAACAGTACAATTTTATTTTAACGGTGTAATTTCATCCTCATCTTTATTTTTCTATAATTTTTTATCTTTATTTTTTTTCTTACTTCTTTTATAATTTTTTTTAGTCACCCCTCTCTGCCAACGGCCACGGCGCCAGCGACGCCGCCGCTAAGAACCCACCACTCCGAGGCTGCAGCGCCGCAACGACCTCCACGGTGTCGACGTCGGCGAAAATGCGTTGTCATCGGAGGTGGCAGAGGAGAAGGGAGAGGGAGAGGACAGGAAGAGCGAGGAGGGGCGAGAGAGGCGTCGTTGTCGGAGACGGTGGAGGAGAGTAGGAGAGGAAAAAAAAAAAAAAAAAAAAAAAAAAAGGAGTCGCGGCGCGGCCTCGGTAGGGTCGGAGGCGAGGAAGGTGGGAGGTGCGCGTGCGAGGGCAAGGGCGAGAGCGAGGGCAAGAGCATGAGGGTGAGAGGCGAAGCAGGCCGTTTCCGCCTCCGCCTCCGCCTCCGCTGCTTTCTTCGGTGAGAGAAAAAAAAAAAGAACGAGAGAAAAGAAAAAGAAAGAGAAAGAGAAGAGAGAAAAAGTAATAAGGATATTTTGGTCAGTTTGTTGAAAATTCGGACCGAATCTGTAAAAACGAAAATAGTGGCCCACTTTTGCAAAAGCCCAAAATTAGTGAATTTTTTATGCAAATTGGCCTCGGTAAATTAGCCATATAGTATACGTGCATTACATTTCATCTTAAACACAAGTATATTTCTTTTCTTAGAAATTAATTAACTTCTCATGAAAAATCTATGTATACCTTACCTATACAATATTTCTCATGGAATTTGCCACGTGGTGATTCCTCCTTCACCCTCTCTTCTCACTCTCTGATGCTTCGCCTTCCCACCTCATCTCTATCCGATATTTTGTCTTTTCATCCGCCCACTTTCTAATTAATGTAATAATATGATCTATTTTTATCTAAACAAATCGTTTGCAAAAAAAAGAATATCTATTTGCTATTGTAACTTTCATTATTATTAGTATAATTATTTTATGCTGTAACTTTTACTACATATGTATATATCTGTTTTATATTTTCTATTTATATCTATTGATATCTCATTACTAGTCAAAAAATTTAAAAATTTTAATTTTATCAATTTTTTATCTTCTATAACATTAGTCCGTCGCAATGCGCGAGTAACTTCACTAGTGTGTGTGTATATATATATAGAATTGAGCTAGAATACTTTTAGAAGTATTACCTCATTGGTGCTTTTAGGTTTCTAGCCCTTAGATTTACTCCTTAATTACTAATAGTCCTTGGATCAAATACTATTCCACCTACCACCACCTACTACCACCTACCACCATCATCTCAACCTTATATTTTTTCATCCAATGGTTAAAAACTCAAAAGCACCAACCTCATAATACTTTTAGAAGTATTCTAGCTCAACTATATATATATATA